>NC_138309.1:73682500-73727500 GCF_965601325.2 Salmo salar | reverse complement strand
ATGTGCTAGGGACAGCTGAAAGATAGGAGAGAGATGGATGAAAGAAAGAGCAAAATTCAAGCTGGCATTATTTTCTAATCCAGTTTTTAATACTGTAAAACTCATCGTCATCATCTGTGTGTGTGTGTGTGTGTGTGTGTGTGTGTGTGTGTGTGTGTGTGTGTGTGTGTGTGTGTGTGTGTGTGTGTTAGGATTCTCTTCCCTTTCTCAATAGTGTGCATTTGTTCACTCCCCTTATGAACTTACTGTAGATGCCACGCACCCTGTGGTGTGTGTGTGGGTGCGCACATGTGCAGGTGTGTATATTGTCTCAGACCACAGAATTACAAATGTTATTATACTTCTCCCTAAAGTGTGCCCTTGCTCACTCCCCCTCGTGGATTTAAAAGGAAAGGACAGGAGTAATATGGTGAAAACCCTCTCCTAGTCCATGCTCACACCAATCCAATGCTTTTACAGCCACAAGAGTGAAGGAGTCCAGACATTAGGGACACCATCAACAATGGCTGATAGAGCAGAGAGGATATCAGTGAATCAGGGCCTGTATTTATTTATTTAAGTGCTGATATTTAGATCATGATGAATAACATTACATGGATATTGTATTTTGAGCTGGTGTACAAAATCAAAAGTAAAATACGCAAAAATGAAAGTTAAAAACACGAAGCATAGAAATAGCGCACATAGAACTTATCTACCACTTCTTAGACTTGCTTTCAATGAGAATAACTCACATTTCTATGTAATAATTTTGTCGGGTCGCCCAAAAAGTGACATATTGCAGCTTTATTGGATACAGGCCCTGGTGTGTTAGTGCTGGGCTGCAAAAATACATGTAAAAAAATACTGCTTCCCAGGGGACCAAGCTGGAGAACATTCATCTCAGAGGGAAAGGGTTTCACCAGATGGGTCCCATGAATTGTCAGTAACGTGTGTGTGTGTGTGTGTGTGTCTGTCCGTGTACAGTAAGCAGGTGTTTCCTGTTCTGACATTGTAAATCTCAACCTCTTCCCTTCGTCATTTCAGTTTGGTTTCCTTCTAGACAGAAACATACTCACTTATACTCTGACACACTGTGTGTGTGTGTGTGTGTGTGTGTGTGTGTGTGTGTGTGTGTGTGTGTGTGTGTGTGTGTGTGTGTGTGTGTGTGTGTGTGTGTGTGTGTGTGTGTGTGTGTGTGTGTCGTTGCTCCAGTGAGCTATAGTAGATGCAGGGCAGCGATTATGAAACTGCATCGTGACAAATGCATTAAAGAACTATGAACTACACAGTGTGTGTGTGTGGAAGGAAAGGGCAGTGTATGTTGCAGCTGTAGGACATTACATACACATTACATCAGGTCTTCACTGTCTTGTGATAGTTTATGTAAGAAGAAAGGGAAAGACACTAACTTCTACACCTGCATCGCTTGCTGTTTGGGGTTTTAGGCTGGGTTTCTGTACAGCACTTTGTGACATCGGCTAATGTAAAAAGGGCTTTATCAATACATTTGACTGATAACTGCATTAACTGTGGACATGAAGCTAGGTTTAGGGTTAGGGTTAGGGTTGAGCCAAGCTGTGGACATGAAGCTAGGTTTAGGGTTAGGGTTAGGGTTGAGCCAAGCTGTGGACATGAAGCTAGGTTTAGGGTTAGGGTTAGGGTTGAGCCAAGCTGTGGACATGAAGCTAGGTTTAGGGTTAGGGTTAGGGTTGAGCCAAGCTGTGGACATGAAGCTAGGTTTAGGGTTAGGGTTGAGCCAAGCTGTGGACATGAAGCTAGGTTTAGGATTATGGCTAGGGTTAGGGTTGAGCCAGGCTGTGGACATGAAGCTAGGTTTAGGGTTAGGGTTGAGCCAGGCTGTGGACATGAAGCTAGGTTTAGGGTTAGGGTTGAGCCAAGCTGTGGACATGAAGCTAGGTTTAGGGTTAGGGTTAGGGTTGAGCCAAGCTGTGGACATGAAGCTAGGTTTAGGGTTAGGGTTGAGCCAAGCTGTGGACATGAAGCTAGGTTTAGGGTTAGGGTTAGGGTTGAGCCAGGCTGTGGACATGAAGCTAGGTTTAGGGTTAGGGTTGAGCCAAGCTGTGGACATGAAGCTAGGTTTAGGGTTAGGGTTAGGGTTGAGCCAAGCTGTGGACATGAAGCTAGGTTTAGGGTTAGGGTTAGGGTTGAGCCAAGCTGTGGACATGAAGCTAGGTTTAGGGTTAGGGTTGAGCCAAGCTGTGGACATGAAGCTAGGTTTAGGATTATGGCTAGGGTTAGGGTTGAGCCAGGCTGTGGACATGAAGTTAGGTTTAGGATTATGGCTAGGGTTAGGGTTGAGCCAGGCTGTGGACATGAAGTTAGGTTTTGGGTTAGGGTTAGGGTTGAGCAAGGTGTGTGTGTGTGTGGCTCTTGTTGCTCACTGTTGGTTAAGGGTTAGGGTAAGGGTTAGGTTAAGGGTTAGGGTTAGGAGTAAGGGGTAAGGGTTAGGGGTTAGGGTTAGGGTAAGGGTTAGGGTAAGGGGTAAGGGTTAGGGTAAGGGTAAGGGTTAGGGTAAGGGTTAGGGTAAGGGGTAAGGGTTAGGGTTAGGGGTAAGGGTTAGGTCACTGGGGTTACAGACAGACATACAACTCCAGCATCTGGTTAATAGGTGGGTAAGGGTTAGGGGTAAGGGTTAGGGTTAGGGTAAGGGGTTAGGGTTAGGGGTAAGGGTTAGGGTAAGGGTTAGGGTTAGGTCACTGGGGTTACAGACAGACATACAACTCCAGCATCTGGTTAATAAGTGGGTTAGGGTAAGGGTTAGGGGTAAGGTTTAGGGGTAAGGTTTAGGGGTAAGGGTTAGGGGTAAGGGTTAGGGTAAGGTTTAGGGGTAAGGGTTAGGGGTTAGGGTAAGGGTTAGGGGTAAGGGTAAGGGTTAGGGGTTAGGGGTTAGGGTTAGGGGTAAGGGTTAGGGTAAGGGTTAGGGTAAGGGTTAGGGGTAGGGTTAGGGTAAGGGTAAGGGTTAGGGGTAAGGGTTAGGGGTAGGGGTTAGGGGTTAGGGTAAGGGTAAGGGTTAGGGGTAAGGGTTAGGGGTAGGGTTAGGGTAAGGGTAAGGGTTAGGGGTTAGGGGTAAGGGTTAGGGGTAGGGTTAGGGTAAGGGTTAGGGGTAAGGGTAAGGGGTAAGGGTTAGGGGTAAGGGTAAGGGGTAAGGGTTAGGGGTAAGGGTTAGGGGTAAGGGTTAGGGTAAGGGTTAGGGTTAGGTCACTGGGGTTACAGACAGACATACAACTCCAGCATCTGGTTAATAGGTGGGACACAAGACAAACACACAGATCTAAAACAAACTTGCAAACTCTGTCTGTCTCTCTCTCTCTCTCTTTGTCTATCTCTCTTTGTCTCTCTCTCTCTTTGTCTATCTCTCTTTGTCTGTCTCTGTCTCTCTTTGTCTATCTCTCTTTGTCTGTCTCTCTCTCTCTCTCTCTATCTCTCTTTGTCTGTCTCTGTCTCTCTCTCTTTGTCTATCTCTCTTTGTCTGTCTCTCTCTATCTCTCTCTGTCTGTCTCTCTCTGTCTGTCTGTCTGTCTTTGTCCAGGAGATAAAGAAGGATGTGAAGAGAGAGGCGGGGCCTAAGTCTGATCTCTCCAATGGCAGTGCAAGCCCTGTGTCTGAGCCCAGCCTACGACCAGCCAGGAAAGGTAAGCCCCCCCCACCCTGCGCACACACACACACACACACACACACACACACACACACACACACACACACACACACACACACACACACACACACACACACACACACACACACACACACACACAGGTCCTTAGGTAGGTTATAATCCCCCTGCTCAAACACAGATCCTATTAGTGAGATATGGATTTAGGGTCAGGTTATCCTATGTCCTTCTCACAACACACATGCACACATTTGTAGCTCTACCTTTCACTAAAATAATTATTCACTATACTAACAGTACTATGTATCGTCGCCGTCTGATGAAAACCGCCTAACTTAATTTTAGCCTTTTTTTAAATATATTGAACGCAGTAACTCCCCTCAACAGAAACATTTCATGACTCTAGGACCAATAAAATGTATTAAACATTTCTTATGAAGTTCGTTAATGGGAAACGGTCTGAATTTTTTAAATTTCCTGAAATGTTTCTGTTTTAGAAATAAGAGGTTTTCATTGGACAGAGACAATATATTACAGCGCATTCGTAAAGTATTCAGACCCCTTCAATTTTTCCACATTTTGTTACGTTACAGCCTTATTTTAAAATGGATTAAATCATTTTTTCCCCTCATCAATTTACACACAATACTCCATTATGACAAAGCAAAAACAGTTTTTTAGACATTTTTGCACATTTATTAAAAATACAAAACTGAAATATCACATTTACATAAGTATTCAGATCCTTTACTCAGTACTTTGTTTCCTCCAGATGTGATGCTTGGTATTCAGGCCAAAGAGTTTAATCTTGGTTTCATCAGACCAGAGAATTTTGTTTCTCATGGTCTGAGAGTCCTTTAGGTGCCTTTTGGCAAACTCCAAGCGGGCTGTCATGTGCCTTTTATTGAGGAGTGGTTTCCGCCTGGCCACTCTACCATAAAGGCCTGATTGGTGGAGTGCTGCAGAGATGGTTGACCTTCTGGAAGGTTCTCCCATCTCGACAGAGGAACTCTGGAGCTCTGTCAGAGTGACCATCGGGTTCTTGGTCACCTCCCTGACCAAGGCCCGTCTCCCCTGATTGCTCAGTTTGGCCAGGTGGCCAGCTCTAGGAAGAGTCTTGGTGGTTCCAAACTTCTTCCCATTAAGAATGATAGAGGTCACTGTGTTCTTGGGGACCTTCAATGCTGTAGACATTTTTTGGTACAATAGCAAAGGGTTTGAATACTTATGTAAATAAGGTATTTCTGTTTTAAATTTAACAAATTGGAAAACATTTCTAAGAACCTTTTTTCACTTTGTCATTATGGGGTATTGTGTGTAGATTGATGAGGAAACATTTAAATTTATTCAATTTTAGAATAAGGCTGTAACTTAACCAAATGTTTTAAAAGTCAAGGGCTCTGAATACTTTCAGAATGCACTGTATATGTTGTTTAGTATATGTGCAGTGGGCTACAAATAATATTTGTGAACATAATTAAATAATTTGTGTGTGTGTGTGTGTGTGTGTGTGTGTGTGTGTGTGTGTGTGTGTGTGTGTGTGTGTGTGTGTGTGTGTGTGTTTTCCAGGAGATCAGATCCGCCAGAGGAGGTGTAAGGCATCATTTAGCTATGTTCCCCAGAATGAGGACGAGTTAGAGCTGAAGATAGGAGATGTCATCAACATACTGGGGGAGGTGAGAGGGGAGGCTGACATACTGGGGGAGGTGAGAGGGGAGGCTGACATACTGGGGGAGGTGAGAGGGGAGGCTGACATACTGGGGGAGGTGAGAGGGGAGGCTGACATACTGGGGGAGGTGAGAGGGGAGGCTGACATACTGGGGGAGGTGAGAGGGGAGGCTGACATACTGGGGGAGGTGAGAGGGGAGGCTGACATACTGGGGGAGGTGAGAGGGGAGGCTGACATACTGGGGGAGGTGAGAGGGGAGGCTGACATACTGGGGGAGGTGAGAGGGGAGGCTGACATACTGGGGGAGGTGAGAGGGGAGGCTGACATACTGGGGGAGGTGAGAGGGGAGGCTGACATACTGGGGGAGGTGAGAGGGGAGGCTGACATACTGGGGGAGGTGAGAGGGGAGGCTGACATACTGGGGGAGGTGAGAGGGGAGGATGACATACTGGGGGAGGTGAGAGGGGAGGCTGACATACTGGGGGAGGTGAGAGGGGAGGCTGACATACTGGGGGAGGTGAGAGGGGAGGCTGACATACTGGGGGAGGTGAGAGGGGAGGCTGACATACTGGGGGAGGTGAGAGGGGAGGCTGACATACTGGGGGAGGTGAGAGGGGAGGCTGACATACTGGGGGAGGTGAGAGGGGAGGCTGACATACTGGGGGAGGTGGGAGGGGAGGATGACATACTGGGGGAGGTGAGAGGGGAGGCTGACATACTGGGGGAGGTGAGAGGGGAGGCTGACATGCTGGGGGAGGTGAGAGGGGATGCTGACATACTGGGGGAGGTGAGAAGGGAGGCTGAAATGCTGGGGGAGGTGAGATGGGAGGCGGACTGTATGTTTGGCTGTGTGTGTTTCAACTTTCTCTTTACTGTAGTTACTGCTCCCTCTTGTGGCCACATGACAGACCTATTAAACCAGATTATGATTCGGTAGTGACCCTGCGTTCATTCATAAGCAGGTATATTAACTTCCCCATGGGAGCTAGCTTTCTTGGAGCCGTTGATAGTGTGCAGGTCTCCCGACCAGAACCTTGTGGTTTTGATTCCACCCTCAGATAAGTTCACTCTCCCTTCATGTTTCATGTGTTCAGGTGGAGGAGGGCTGGTGGGAGGGCAGTCTGAATGGTAAGACAGGGATGTTTCCCTCCAACTTCACTAGAGAGCTGGAGGACACCCCCGCTTCACTAGACACATCCACTAGGTCATCACAGGAGGAGCTACGCAGCAGCAGGACCAGTGAGTCACTCACACTCGTGCATGTGTATGCATCACTGGTCAAATGTTTTTTATTAGCATGAAATGACAGATGCGTATGAATACATTTGAAAACAATTTAAGGAAATCCAGTTATATGATTCTGCAGAACTCGAGATGGTTTTTAATGCAATTATAAGCCTAAATGGTCATTTTATATGTGTGTGCTTTCGTGTGTAGGTAAAGACAGTCCAGGCAGCGAGAGTGATGGAGGAGAGAGTCGCTCTGACAGCGGAGAAATTCAACCCAAAAAGGTCATTATCTATCTGTCTGTCTTGACAAACCATTTCTTTATGGACCTCGCTTTGTGCACAGGGGCATTGTCACAATGAAACAGGAAAGGGCCTTCCCCAAACTGTTGCCACAAAGTTGGAAGCACATAATCGTCTAGAATGTCATTGTATCCTAGCCCGAACCATGAAAAACAGCCACGACTGTTGGAAAAGTGTGCAAGCTGTCATCAAGGCAAAGGGTGGCGACTTTGAAGAATCTCAAATCTAAAATATATTTTGATTTGTTTAACACTTTTTTGGTTATTACTTGATTCCATATGTGTTATTTCATAGTTTTGATGTCATCACTATTATTCTACAATGTAGAAAATAGTAAAAATAAAGAAAAACCCTGGAATGAGTAGGTGTGTCCAAATTTTTGACTGGTACTGTATACACACTACCGTTCAAAAGTTTGGGGTCACTTAGAAATGTCCTTGTTTTTGAAGGAAAAGCACTTTTTTTGTCCATTAAAATAACATAAAATAGATCAGAAATACAGTGTAGACATTGTTCATGTTGTAAATGACTATTGTAGCTGGAAACGGCAGATTTTTTATGGAATATCTACATAGGCATATAGAGGCCCATTATCAGCAACTATCACTCCTGTGTTCCAATGGCACTTTGTGTTAGCTAATCCAAGTTTATCATTTTAAAAAGCTAATTGATCATTAGAAAACCCTTTTGCAATTATGTTCACACAGCTGAAAACTGTTGTCCTGATTAAAGAAGCAATAAAACTGGCCTTCTTTAGACTAGTTGAGTATCTGGAGCGTCAGCATTTGTGGGTTCGATTACAGGCTCAAAATGGCTGAAACTCTATGTAGATATTCCATAAAAAATCTGCCGTTTCCAGCTACAATAGTCATTTACAACATTAACAATGTCTACACTGTATTTCTGATCAATTTGATGTTATTTTAATGGACAAAAAATGTGCTTTTCCTTCAAAAACAAGGACATTTCTAAGTGACCCCAAACTTTTGAATGTGTGTGTGTGTGTGTGTGTGTGTCTCTGTGTGTGTGTGTGTGTCTGTGTGTGAGATATATATATATATATTTATATATATATATATTTTGTGGTAAGTGTAGTTTAATAACAGTGTCATGATACATTGAATGTGTTATAACAGTATTTGTGGTAACTATAGTTAGTAATAGTGTAGTTGTGTTAACTATAGTAGTGGTAATGTGTGTCTCCAGGTTCGAGGGTTCGGGTTCGGTGACATCTTTAAAGACCAGCCCATCAGACTGAGACCTGCATCTGAAGATATCGACACAGAGGGAGAGAAGGTGACACACACACACACACACACACACACACACACACACACACACACACACACACACACACACACACACACACACACATAATAGTGCATATACAGGTAACTGCCAAAACAATGGAAACACTTGAGTAAATGAGGAATACAAGGTATATTGAAAGCAGATGTTTTCACACAGGTGTGGTTCCTGAGTTAATTAAGCATTTAACATGTATACAAATGCTGGGCAGGCCATTATTTTGGCTGCTATGCCCCATAGTCACCATCCACAGGGCACGAGTGGTCACTGAATGGTTTGATGAGCATGAAAATGATGTGAACCGTATGCCATGGCCGTCTCAGTCACCAGATCTCAACCCAATTGAACACTTATGAGACATTCTGGAGCGGCGCCTGAGACAGCGTTTTCCACCACCGTCAACAAAACACCAAATAATGGAATTTGTGGTGGAAGAATGGTATGGCATCCCTCCAACAGAGTTCAAGACGCTTGTAGAATCTATGCCAAGATGCATTGAAGCTATTCTGGCTCGTGGTGGTCCAACGCCCTATTAACACACTTTATGTTGGTGTTTCCTTTATTTTGGCAGTTACCTGTATTATGTCAGCATTTGTGTGTGTAAATGAGAGAAAGGAAGTCCAGACTCCGCCTTTTCCTGTCTTTCAGTTTCACAGCAGAGGAAGTACCTCTCATTACAAACATTCAAACACACATACACACACTCCCTTCATCAGTGAGAGAGAGCTCTACGGGGACTGAGGGAGGGAGGGAAGGAGGGAGGGAGGAAGGAAGAGGGAGGCATTGGGGGTTTTCTCCGACGTGTACACACACAGACATACACTGGGTCACTGTGGAGGGTAAGACAGCTACATCTCTCTCCTTTTCTCTCTTTCTCTTGACTTTTTCCTCTTCCGTCTCTCGCTGTATTAGTGTTGAATCTGCTTTGTAAAGGGACTGTCTGGATGGTGGCAGGGTTACGTTTTCTTCAGGGTGTGTCTTGTCAAGGTGTGAATGCGTGTGCTAATCTATGTTTGTCGTGTGTGTGTTTGAGTATGTGAGTTTGGGTACGTGTCACGGTGTGTGTGTGTGTGTGTCTGTGTGTGTAGGATGTTTAGCAGCCTGTCCTGCTGTGCGGGTGGCTGTAGTGATGGTTTATGGGAAGTCTAGTCTCAGTTCTCTAATGAATGGGGGTGCGGGGGTGGGGGGGATTAGCTGGGGAGGGGGGTTACCATGGGTAGTTATGGGGAGTAGCATTTAGACACAGATGCAGGATCAGATTGTTCCCCCTAAAATAAACTGTGTCTAGAGTTAACATCTGTACTAGACTAGAATGTCTCTTCACCTGAGGGCTGAGGAAGTATCCAGCTGTGTGTCACAGTCTGACGTTACTTTAACGATGTTTGACCAGTTGTGTACTGGTAGGTGAGTGTGTGTGCCTCCCACTACTCTTATTAGTACAACTCGGACTAGACTGGGTGGAGAGAGAGGGATGGAGTGAGCTATGGAAGGGTAGGAGGGAGAAAGAGTGAATAAGGGTGGGAGAGTGAGAGAGAGAGGGAGGGAGAGTGAGAGAGGGAGGGAGGGGGAGGGAGAGTGGGTGGTTTACTGAGTGTGAAACAGAGAAGTGTGTGTTTGAGACAGACCAGGCTCTGTGTGTGTGTTTCCTGTTGAAGAGCCACTCTTGTTCCACAAACATAGCGTAGGGATCCATTCCAGCCTTATAACAACAGCCCCTTATACACTACACACACACAACTATACATACAAACAAACAAACACACTCACACACACAGAGCCCAGTCTGTTCGGATTTGATCCCCTGATTATCGTGTGTGTGTGTGTGTGTGTGTGTGTGTGTGTGTGTGGTGTGTGTGTGTGTGTGTGTGTGTGTGTGTGTGTGTGTGTGTGTGTGTGTGTGTGTGTGGTGTGTGTGTGTGTGTGTGGTGTGTGTGTGGGGCCCTCCACTCCTCTAGGCACAGGTTAGGAAATCACCCTCTGTTGCCCCGGAAACTATGAAGGCGGAACCTGAGGGCAAGGTGAAAGGTGAGAGTGAGGGGCCTGGGATATTCTAGATTCTCATTGGACAGTCTGTCTCACTTCCTGATTCATACCTAGAATAAGATAATGATGCTGAGTCTCTTGATTTGCTAGAAATACACTTTTGGGATTCAGAGTTTGTCTTTGTTCTGACTGGTTCTCAGGCCGTGAGCTGTGTAAAGTCATCTTCCCGTACGACGCCCAGAACGAAGACGAGCTGTCAATCAAAGAGGGAGAGGTCGTCTCCATCATTAACAGGGTGTGTGTGTGTGTGTGTGTGTGTGTGTGGGTGTGTGTGTGTGTGTGTGTGTGTGTGTGTGTGTGTGTGTGTGTGTGTGTGCAGGGGCGCTTTTAGAAGTGGGGGGTATAATTATCATTATTTATTTTTTATCCAGTCAAATTAATACTCCAAACAGCCTACCCGACCGCTTGGAGGTGTCCTCATGGTCCTAAAGCACACTGTTGCCTCGTTTTGTATTACATTCCAATGATTAAACTCAAGGGGACAAAAATGCAATTTCAGAATGTGGGGGGGTACGTGTGTGTGTGTGTGTGTGTGTGTGTGTGTGTGTGTGTGTGTGTGTGTGTGTGTGTGTGTGTGTGTGTGTGTGTGTGTGTGTGTGTGTGTGTGTGTGTGTGTGTGTGTGTGGGGGGGGAGAGAGAGAGAGGGGTGTGTGCATGTGTATAACCTGCGTATGTGGATTCTGTGTGTTGTAGGACTGTGCTGACGCGGGTTGGTGGATGGGGGAGGTAGGGGGGAGAAAGGGAGTCTTCCCTGATAACTTTGTCAAGCTGCTAATTCCTGATGTAGAGAAAGAGGTAAGACACACAATAGAATTGGATTTATACTGTTATCGCAGTGTTCAAGGAAGGAAATTCCATGAGAGCAAAATGACTTTGTGTGTGTGCATGTGCACGTGTGTGTTTGCAGAGACCAAAGAAGCCGCCTCCCCCCAGTGCCCCCTCAGCTAAACACACCACAGGTAATCCTGTCCTCACCTCTCTTTTCCTCTCCTCTCTTCCCTTTTCTCCCCTAATTTTCCTGTCCTCCATCTCCATCCTCTATCTCTCATTACCTGTCCTCTATCTCTCTCTATCTCCATCCTCTATCTCTCCTTACCTGTCCTCTATCTCTATCTCAACCCTCTCTCTCCATCCTCTATCTCAATCCTCTATCTCAGTCCTCTATCTCAGTCCTCTATCTCCATCCTCTATCTCCATCCTCTATCTCAATCCTCTCTCTCCATCCTCTATCTCCTCCATCTCCATCCTCTATCTCTCATTACCTGTCCTCTATCTCTCTCTATCTCCATCCTCTATCTCTCCTTACCTGTCCTCTATCTCTATCTCAACCCTCTCTCTCCATCCTCTATCTCAATCCTCTATCTCTATCCTCTATCTCAGTCCTCTATCTCAATCCTCTCTCTCCATCCTCTATCTCAATCCTCTATCTCAGTCCTCTATCTCAATCCTCTCTCTCCTCTCTCTCCATCCTCTATCTCAATCCTCTATCTCAGTCCTCTATCTCAATCCTCTATCTCAGTCCTCTATCTCCATCCTCTATCTCAATCCTCTCTCTCCTCTATCTCCATCCTCTATCTCAATCCTCTCTCTCCTCTATCTCAATCCTCTATCTCAGTCCTCTATCTCAGTCCTCTATCTCCATCCTCTATCTCCATCCTCTATCTCTCCTTACCTGTCCTCTATCTCAATCCTCTATCTCAGTCCTCTATCTCTCCTCTATCTCCATCCTCTATCTCTCCTGTCTTAATCCTCTATCTTAATCCTCTATCTCAATCCTCTATCTCTCTCTATCTCCATCCTCTATCTCAATCCTCTCTCTCCTCTATCTCCATCCTCTATCTCTCCTTACCTGTCCTCTATCTCAATCCTCTGTCTCTCCTCTCTCTGCTCTTCTCTGCTCAGACACTGGTACCATTTTGTGTGCATCTCAATGCTCTCTCTATCTCCATGTCCGCTCCTCTCTTTTCTGTGTGTGTTTAAGGGAGAGAGGCAGAAACCGTTAGCTATGGAGATAATTAAACCAGACAGATAGACAGAGATAGAACGAGAGAGAACCAAAGACCTAGGGAGGAGTGTCAGTAATGTCTCCCTGAGTTGACCCCTGACCCCTGTGTGACCTGTAGAGAAAAGATCGGAAGTCAGAAAGGTACCCCCGGAGCGCCCCGAGCACTTGCCTCATAGACCACCTGACGACAACAAAGGTACTATAGTACTACTACAAATACTAAACTCTGCCTCACAGATCTGATGACAACAGAAGTACTACCATACTACTACTACAGTACTACTATTATACAACTACTACTATACTACTACCAATACTATACTGCACTATTCCAGTATGATCTGCTATGTCTGCTGCAGCCTGACTACTGCTCTCTCTATGACTACTACCCTATATGGCTATTCAGCCTGCTTGGGCCCTATTCAGCCTGCTTGGGTTCCTATTCAGCCTGCTTGGGCCCTATTCAGCCTGCTTGGGTTCCTATTCAGCCTGCTTGGGTTCCTATTCAGCCTGCTTGGGTTCCTATTCAGCCTGCTTGGGTTCCTATTCAGCCTGCTTGGGTTCCTATTCAGCCTGCTTGGGTTCCTATTCAGCCTGCTTGGGTTCCTATTCAGCCTGCTTGGGTTCCTATTCAGCCTGCTTGGGTTCCTATTCAGCCTGCTTGGGTTCCTATTCAGCCTGCTTGGGTTCCTATTCAGCCTGCTTGGGTTCCTATTCAGCCTGCTTGGGTTCCTATTCAGCCTGCTTGGGTTCCTATTCAGCCTGCTTGGGTTCCTATTCAGCCTGCTTGGGTTCCTATTCAGCCTGCTTGGGTTCCTATTCAGCCTGCTTGGGCCCTATTCAGCTAGTTTGAGCCCTATTCAGCCTGTTTGGGCCTTATGCTGCAGCTCTCCCCAGCTCTTCAGCTGGCTGACACCTCACCTCTATGTTGACCGTGTGTGACTGTGTGTATGACGTTCCCATTCAGAGACCTACTATTTTACCCTGTCCGTATACATATATGTGTTTGTTAACTTGTGTGCGTGTGTAGGTGAGGAGGTGAAGGTTGGCGAGATCCCTAAGCCCACCCTCCCATCCAAATCTCCAAAGAAGCCGCACCCACCAAAGACAAGCTCCTCCCACCTCCCTCCCCGACGCCCTGACAGACCTGAGAGACCTCCTACTGTACCGTCAGTTCACACACACACACACACACACACACATACACACACACACACAAATCAACACACACTAAAGTTGTTGTTTGGTCTACCTGTTCAGGTGCGAGAGCCCTAAGTTTGAGGGTGGGGCTGTGACTCCAGATCCTGCCTCTGACAGGTCAAAAGATATTGGTGAGTTTGACAGGACAAGGGGTCAATCAGGGTCAATTTGACAGTTATGTGACCGGACATTAGTCCAGTCAGAGCAGGGGAGTCGGCTAACTCAAGAGACAGAGGTTTGGCTTTATCTCTTTATCTCTCTTTCTCTCTTCATCTCTCTGTCCAAATGCAAGGAATTAGCAACCCTTCTTATAGATCAGGAAACTGTGTGTTTGTTTGATTGCCTAGTCTCTGGTTAAATGTTAGAATTGTCCCTATAGATTAGCATTATAATGGTTGTATGGTGTGTGTGTGTCTGTGTAGATGTGGTTGACTTGGACTCTGTAGTCTTGTCTACAGAAAAACTAAACCATCCAACCGCAATGAGACCAAGAGTCCTCGACCGCAGACCACGCTCCCAGATCATCAGCACAGTGAGTACACACACACACACACACACACACACACACACACACACACACACACACACACACACACACACACACACACACACACACACACACACACACACACACACACACACACCCGACCACGCTCCCAGATCATCAGCACAGTGAGTACACACACACACACACACACACACACACACACACACACACACACACACACACACACACACACACACACACACACACACACACACACACACACACACACACACAGACCACGCTCCCAGATCATCAGCACAGTGAGTACACACACACACACACACACACACACACACACACACACACACACACACACACACACACACACACACACACACACACACACACGACCACGCTCCCAGATCATCAGCACAGTGAGTACACACACACACAGACACACACACACACACACACACACACACACACACACACAGACCACGCTCCCAGATCATCAGCACAGTGAGTGTACACACACACACACACACACACACACACACACACACACACACACACACACACACACACACACACACACACACACACACACACACACAGACCACGCTCCCAGATCATCAGCACAGTGAGTGTACACACACACACACACACACACACACACAGGGCCATGCGCAGCCATGCGGGGCAGGTGCTCAACATAGCTGCTGCTCAGTGCTCTACTGCTGCTTCCCCCTCCTTGATCAGCGATGAAGCTTTTGTCTGGTGTAGCCTACAGACTTCATGTAGTACACAATAGACATGAGCAACATGTTCCTATAAACTAGCAGATCGGTTTTTTGCACCAATGCAAAACTCAAGTGAGGAGTTGCATGCAGCTATCTAGACAGGATATCAAACACAAGCAAGACACAGACAGTCAAAGTAGTCGTGTTCTTTTTCAGCAACTCTGGGTAATGGTTATTATATGGCAGCCACTACAAAGATTAGCCTACATCGTCACACAAAACGCAGATTGTTTTTGCTCCAATGCAATGTCGCACGGACTGCATCTTGCTTGTGCAACTGCAACATCCATTACAGCAGACAGAGATGGCTGTAGCCGTCATAATATCCTGGCATGTTTGTTCAAATCACCGCAGCGTTTTTATTTCAGCTGTTCAGAAATAAGAGGCAGAGATACAGTAGGCTCCATCATCCAGGTTCAGAAGAGGGTGAGGAAAGAGAGCAGGAAGGGAGCAGCAGCTACTAAGAACAGAATGTGTGTTAAATAATACATGCGTGGAACGTGATCTGGATCCGTAGCTTTAAAAAAACAGGAGAGGGGTGCGGCGGGGGCACAAACTCAACCACGGCCAAATGTATTTTACTTAAAACTACAATCCTTCATTGAAACAATAACAAATTCCTAGATA
Source organism: Salmo salar (assembly GCF_965601325.2). Taxonomy (NCBI): domain Eukaryota; kingdom Metazoa; phylum Chordata; class Actinopteri; order Salmoniformes; family Salmonidae; genus Salmo; species Salmo salar. The sequence continues at coordinate 73,712,216 of NC_138309.1, read as the reverse complement.
GAGCTATGGATACAAGGACTGACCATCCATGATATCAAATGTATAGTTTTAACCATGTTTTGAAGCTTCAGCGTTTGTTTATATTTACATTGTTTACAAACATTGGAGTTAAACAAGCTTATATTTTGGGTCCTGATGAAGTGTGACAGTTGAACTAAGCTCTTGAGGCATTTCTAAGTTCTATTCTTCAAGAATCAATGAGTACAGATCATTCATTTCTAAGTTATATTCTGAAAGAATCAATGAGCACAGATCATTCATTTCTAAGTCCTAAATGGATGTAGCAACTAGGATTCCAGCTTTAATTCCATTCATCCTTTTCTACTGTTCCTCTAGCCAAACTCGACATTATTTGTTTTAACATAAGTCTACATTTTTTGCAGAAACACACTGACTCATCACACATTGTAGACTAGAAGTGAATTTATGCTTCCTCCAGTGATGCGATCCGGAAGCTCTGTACTGAGGGTGTGACGCAATTGCGGAGCCCCCGGAGGCTTGCAGAGGCCAACTCGAGTTCCGTACTGCATCACCGTGTGCCTACCTTCCGTACTGCATCACCGTGTGCCTACCTTCCGTACTGCATCACCGTGTGCCTACCAAATTTTGTAAAATGCGGCTCCGTATAGCTCCGCATTGACATGATTGGTTGACGGTAGGTGGGGGCTGGAGTTCCTGTATGAACACACTTCCTTGACAACATCCTTGACAACAGCTCTGCTCTGATCCGCAAAGCACAAGAAGTATGAATGCCCTGACTTCTACAGAGGCTGTATCGCAGTAAATGCTGTACGGCCAATGCAGACCCCGGATTGACTATGCAGCGCCTTTAAGCAACCTAGAACTAAAGATTTAAAGGGAGATAGGTTAAGTATCTTTGCTATAACCACTACTGGAGTGATTATCATCGGATCATCGCTAATGTAGGCTAGATGAATCAGCTAGTTATCTAGGCTATGCTTGCAAAACAAGCTAGTCTTTACTTGATTTGAATATGTTCTGCTACTGACAGTCGGACTGCAGTTGCCCCCTTCTCTGTACCTGACCGTGAGACAGCACATGCTAGCAACTCCAAAGTAACCTACTACTGATGATTTTAACTTCAAACTCACCCTGCTACGCGGCTGCAGGGAGGGGACATTATGAGATTCAGAGTTTATGAGAAGTCATCTAGTTTAGTGGTCAAATCATTAGAGATTCAGAGTTTATGAGAAGTCATCTAGTTTAGTGGTCAAATCATTAGAGATTCAGAGTTTATGAGAAGTCATCTAGTTTAGTGGTCAAATCATTAGAGATTCAGAGTTTATGAGAAGTCATCTAGTTTAGTGGTCAAATCATTAGAGATTCAGAGTTTATGAGAAGTCATCTAGTTTAGTGGTCAAATCATTAGAGATTCAGAGTTTATGAGAAGTCATCTAGTTTAATGGTCAAATCATTAGAGATTCAGAGTTTATGAGAAGTCATCTAGTTAGGTGGTCAAATCATTAGAGATTCAGAGTTTATGAGAAGTCATCTAGTTTAATGGTCAAATCATCTTTTAATAAAAAGAGCAAGTGCTCCAGCACCCATAGGGCTCTATCTGTGCACGTGCCTGCACACACACACACACAAACACACACACACATACTTTTTCCCGTAACGTGTTGATGACACCCTTCTCTCTCTCTCTTGCTCTCTACTTCCTCTTCTCTCTTTCAGTCTTCTCTGTCCAGTATTGACTTGCTGAACTTTCCTGCGGTGGAGGAGGAGAAGAGTGAGAAGGACAGAGACAAGGAGGAGGAGCAGGACTCCTTGTGTCCAAGACCAGTAGATGTCTCTAAGAGGAAAGCACTTCTCACCATCACTGTAAGAATTGTTTTCATGATTAACCTGTATCTTAGCTGTGAATCAGAGTGTATGTTGTCTGTGTGTATACACAGGGGATTATACTACAAAGCAGGACAATCAAGTTAGCCAACTAACTTTGATAAACATTGAGAAATAGCAAAGGTTTCAGGTTCCTTAATGAACCTAGACTTGAATATGGGTAGCTGTAGAACAATATAATCAATCCATGCCCATTTCAAGCATATTTTCCTAATAAATGTGGCATTTTTAATAAAAATGTAAGTAGGTTAGCTGGCTAACTCATGAATCCTGATTTGTGATAAACCCCACAGGTACCTGACAGTAAGTTAGCTGGCTAACTCATGAATCCTGATTTGTGATAAACCCCACAGGTACCTGACAGTAAGTTAGCTGGCTAACTCATGAATCCTGATTTGTGATAAACCCCACAGGTACCTGACAGTAAGTTAGCTGGCTAACTCATTAATCCTGTTTTGTGATAAACCCCACAAGTACCTGACAGTAAGTTAGCTGGCTAACTCATGAATCCTGATTTGTGATAAACCCCACAGGTACCTGACAGTAAGTTAGCTGGCTAACTCATGAATCCTGATTTGTGATAAACCCCACAGGTACCTGACAGTAAGTTAGCTGGCTAACTCATGAATCCTGATTTGTGATAAACCCCACAGGTACCTGACAGTAAGTTAGCTGGCTAACTCATGTATCCTGATTTGTGATAAACCCCACAGGTACCTGACAGTAAGTGTGTGCTGCCCCCCAAGCCTGCGGTCCTCCCCCCACTTTCCACAGGAAGCCTGGCCCTCCACCCAACAAGCCCATCCCCTTCAACTGTAAACCACACCTCTTCCGGTTTAAGTCCCTCCCCTGAGCGTAGGCCAACACCCACCCTGGAGGAGCTGAGAGGACAGCTTAGAGAGCTGAGAGCCTCCGTAGAACTGCTGAAGAGCCAACACAGGTGTGTGTGTGTGTGTGTGTGTGTAACAGTGTAGGTTCCGTCCCTCTCTTCGCACCAACCTGGGCTCGAACCAGGGACCCTTGCACACATCAACAACTGACAACCCACGAAGCATCGTTACCCATCGCGCCGCAACGCAAGGGGAAACCCTACTTCAAGTCTCAGAGCGAGTGACGTCACTGATTGAAATGCTATTAGCGCGCACCACCGCTAACTAACTAGCCATTTCACATCGGTTGTGTGTGTGTGTGTGTGTGTGTGTGTGTGTGTGTGTGTGTGTGTGTGTGTGTGTGTGTGTGTGTGTGTGTGTGTGTGTGTGTGTGTGTGTGTGTGTGTGGCGTGTGCATATGAGTTTGCGTGTGTGTTAATAGTGTGCGTGTATTGTCTCTGTCCCAGGCAGGAGATGAAGCAGTTGTCTAGTGACCTGGAAGAGGAGAAGAGGATCCGCATTACTCTACAGGTGAATATACACACACACACACACACATGGTGATGCTCCCTGTCTAGTGCTTAACAACATGCATTTACTACTGATAGTTTCATCTTATCTATACATTTGGTGTTTGTGTTTTTCAGATCGAGGTGGAGCAGATTAAGAAGAGTTTAGCTAAATGACCCTTCACCCCTCCGCTGCGCACACTGATGACATCACCACACACTGCAGCCAGAGTTTAACATCATCCCGAGGCAGAGTTCAGCCGAACTAGTTTGTGCCAAAAAACAACAACAAAAATGACAGACGTTCCCAATCCCTCCCTCCCTCCCTCACTCCCTCACTCCCTCCCTCCCTCACTCACTCCCTCCCTCCCTCCCTCCCTCCCTCCCTCCCTCCCTCCCTCCCTCACTCCCTCCCTCACTCACTCCCTCCCTCCCTCTCTCCCTCCGTCTGTTAGTTTGTTTGTGTTGAAAAGGCTTGTTTATTTGTTTGTTTCCTGCAAGCTGATTGGAGTGCTCTACATCAGGGGAGTGGCCTCAAGTTCTCACCTGTCTGTCACCACGGTACTCAAAACACCTGGAACACCTATTCCTCCTGTTTGTGTCTGTGTGCGTCAAATTACAAGGTTTTCATTGCAACCCCTCACTGTGGCCTTCCTTCCGGTTTTAGACTCATTCCTTCCCTCCTTCCTTCCTTCCTTCCTTCCCTCCTTTCTTTCTTTCTTTCAGATGACAAAGAGAAAGTGTCTTGTTTTTTTCTTGGTCATTGCTCTCCGTGAAAGTAAAATAGACTTTTATATTCCAGTGTTCTAAAGATGAAGAGTATGGATGTGTGCCGATTTTTAATAAAAAAAACATCAACCAAGCTGTTTCTGTGTGCCTCTGAGTCTGTTTCCCTACCCCCAGGGAGAGCCACGGTATCAGTTACTCTGTGTCTGACCCCCTACCCCCAGGGAGAGCCACGGTATCAGTTACTCAGTGTCTGACCCCCTACCCCCAGGGAGAGCCACGGTATCAGTTACTCTGTGTCTGACCCCCTACCCCCAGGGAGAGCCACGGTATCAGTTACTCTGTGTCTGGCCCCCTACCCCCAGGGAGAGCCACGGTATCAGTTACTCTGTGTCTGTCTCCCTACCCCCAGGGAGAGCCACGGTATCAGTTACTCTGTGTCTGTCCCCCTACCCCCAGGGAGAGCCACGGTATCAGTTACTCTGTGTCTGACCCCCTACCCCCAGGGAGAGCCACGGTATCAGTTACTCTGTGTCTGTCCCCCTACCCCCAGGGAGAGCCACGGTATCAGTTACTCTGTGTCTGTCCCCCTACCCCCAGGGAGAGCCACGGTATCAGTTACTCTGTGTCTGTCTCCCTACCCCCAGGGAGAGCCACGGTATCAGTTACTCTGTGTCTGTCCCCCTACCCCCAGGGAGAGCCACGGTATCAGTTACTCTGTGTCTGTCTCCCTACCCCCAGGGAGAGCCACGGTATCAGTTACTCTGTGTCTGTCCCCCTACCCCCAGGGAGAGCCACGGTATCAGTTACTCTGTGTCTGTCCCCCTACCCCCAGGGAGAGCCACGGTATCAGTTACTCTGTGTCTGTCCCCCTACCCCCAGGGAGAGCCACGGTATCAGTTACTCTGTGTCTGTCTCCCTACCCCCAGGGAGAGCCACGGTATCAGTTACTCTGTGTCTGTCTCCCTACCCCCAGGGAGAGCCACGGTATCAGTTACTCTGTGTCTGACCCCCTACCCCCAGGGAGAGCCACGGTATCAGTTACTCTGTGTCTGTCCCCCTACCCCCAGGGAGAGCCACGGTATCAGTTACTCTGTGTCTGTCCCCCTACCCCCAGGGAGAGCCACGGTATCAGTTACTCTGTGTCTGTCCCCCTACCCCCAGGGAGAGCCACGGTATCAGTTACTCTGTGTCTGTCCCCCTACCCCCAGGGAGAGCCACGGTATCAGTTACTCTGTGTCTGTCCCCCTACCCCCAGGGAGAGCCACGGTATCAGTTACTCTGTGTCTGTCCCCCTACCCCCAGGGAGAGCCACGGTATCAGTTACTCTGTGTCTGTCCCCCTACCCCCAGGGAGAGCCACGGTATCAGTTACTCTGTGTCTGTCCCCCTACCCCCAGGGAGAGCCACGGTATCAGTTACTCTGTGTCTGTCCCCCTACCCCCAGGGAGAGCCACGGTATCAGTTACTCTGTGTCTGTCCCCCTACCCCCAGGGAGAGCCACGGTATCAGTTACTCTGTGTCTGTCCCCCTACCCCCAGGGAGAGCCACGGTATCAGTTACTCTGTGTCTGTCCCCCTACCCCCAGGGAGAGCCACGGTATCAGTTACTCTGTGTCTGTCTCCCTACCCCCAGGGAGAGCCACGGTATCAGTTACTCTGTGTCTGTCCCCCTACCCCCAGGGAGAGCCACGGTATCAGTTACTCTGTGTCTGTCTCCCTACCCCCAGGGAGAGCTACGGTATCAGTTACTCTGTGTCTGTCCCCCTACCCCCAGGGAGAGCCACGGTATCAGTTACTCTGTGTCTGTCCCCCTACCCCCAGGGAGAGCCACGGTATCAGTTACTCTGTGTCTGACCCCCTACCCCCAGGGAGAGCCACGGTATCAGTTACTCTGTGTCTGTCCCCCTACCCCCAGGGAGAGCCACGGTATCAGTTACTCTGTGTCTGTCCCCCTACCCCCAGGGAGAGCCACGGTATCAGTTACTCTGTGTCTGGCCCCCTACCCCCAGGGAGAGCCACGGTATCAGTTACTCTGTGTCTGTCCCCCTACCCCCAGGGAGAGCCACGGTATCAGTTACTCTGTGTCTGTCCCCCTACCCCCAGGGAGAGCCACGGTATCAGTTACTCTGTGTCTGTCCCCCTACCCCCAGGGAGAGCCACGGTATCAGTTACTCTGTGTCTGTCCCCCTACCCCCAGGGTGAGCCACGGTATCAGTTGCTCTGTGTCTGTCCCCCAACCCCCAGGGAGAGCCACGGTATCAGTTACTCTGTGTCTGTCCCCCTACCCCCAGGGAGAGCCACGGTATCAGTTACTCTGTGTCTGTCCCCCTACCCCCAGGGAGAGCCACGGTATCAGTTACTCTGTGTCTGTCCCCCTACCCCCAGGGAGAGCCACGGTATCAGTTACTCTGTGTCTGACCCCCTACCCCCAGGGAGAGCCACGGTATCAGTTACTCTGTGTCTGTCCCCCTACCCCCAGGGAGAGCCACGGTATCAGTTACTCTGTGTCTGTCCCCCTACCCCCAGGGAGAGCCACGGTATCAGTTACTCTGTGTCTGTCCCCCTACCCCCAGGGAGAGCCACGGTATCAGTTACTCTGTGTCTGTCCCCCTACCCCCAGGGAGAGCCACGGTATCAGTTACTCTGTGTCTGTCCCCCTACCCCCAGGGAGAGCCACGGTATCAGTTACTCTGTGTCTGTCCCCCTACCCCCAGGGAGAGCCACGGTATCAGTTACTCTGTGTCTGTCCCCCTACCCCCAGGGAGAGCCACGGTATCAGTTACTCTGTGTCTGTCCCCCTACCCCCAGGGAGAGCCACGGTATCAGTTACTCTGTGTCTGTCCCCCTACCCCCAGGGAGAGCCACGGTATCAGTTACTCTGTGTCTGTCCCAAAAACCCCAAGGAAGAGCCACGGTATCAGTTACTCTGTGTCTCTGATAACCCAACCTGGACACACACACACGTTTGTGCATTGGTTTTGTGTGAGTGTATATGTGTGTGTATGTGTGTGTGTCCAGTGCCACTCCACTGCTCTTTACTCTGTTGATTCAGTTAATTAGTCTGGTAGAACATGACTGAGTCTCCATAGAGCACTGGACACACACACACACACACACACAGGCTGCTGTTTTCTTGCTTGTTTAAACTGCTGTATTTGCTGTGTGTGTGTTTTGTAGGCAAGTGTGTGTTACCATCTCTGTCTCTTCAGGTAGTGTGTGTGTGTGTGTGTGTGTGTGTGTGTGTGTGTGTGTGTGTGTGTGTGTGTGTGGTGTGTGTGTGTGTGTGTGTGTGTGTGTGTGTGTGTGTGTCTTTGCGTGTGTGTGTTGCTTTGACTAAAGACAGATATCGTGTGTGACAGGTCCAGAATGTCCTCGGGGCAGTGGACATAACTCAAAATAAGTTGACTGTGTATGTGAGTGTGTGAGTGTTGGCTGGCTGGCTGGCTGGGGGTGTCAGATCAGAGGACAGACAGTGTTTTATATTTAGCTGCAGCGGCTGTGCACTTCAGCCCTGCAAGAGAGCTCTACAACCCAACTGTCTATGTGTGCTGTTTAAGTACCTCTGGGAAGTATAAGCTGTTTTGAAGAGAGAGTGTGTGTGTGTGTGTGTGTGTGTGTGTGTGTGTGTGTGTGTGTGTGTGTGTGTGTGTGTGTGTGTGTGTGTGTGTGTGTGTGTGTGTGTGTGTGTGTGTGTGTGTGTGTGTGTGTGTGTTGTAGAAGGACAGAGCCTGAGGAGATGCACACACCCCGTCCAGACCAGCGTGTGACGGAACCAGAGAGGAGAGGTCTGGATCGACAGATTCACACGCTCCACCGGGCACTAGGCAGCGGACAGCCGGTTTGCTGACTTTCTGATTGTTGACACATTTTCTCAGAGCCATCATATAACTCTCTCTCTCTCTCTCTCTCTCTCTCTCACACTACTCCCCCCCTCGTCTCTGTGTGATAGTGTTGAACTAGCCTGATCTGGTCTGGTTGGTAACACAGTAAGGTAATGATGTGTGAGGTGCAGTCGGTGGACAGACTCAGACCCACACGACTTCCCAGGCGACAGGTGCACTGAGACACTAGCTCAGCTCCAATCCTCAGGAGGAGAGGAAACCAGAGGACGAGAGAGACAGACTCCGCACTCATCCCTGGGGCCATGGACACGGCTGGTCAGAGTGCGCCGGCGACCGAAGCAGGGGGAGAGGGTCGAGGAGGAGGGGGGGAGAGTCGCGAGGGGGTGTTTGTCGGGTCTGTGGACCGGGAGAATGTGTCCAGCCCAAGCCCCTCCACCAAGCAGCGCTCCCTGAGGGCAGTCTATGTGCTGAACGATGGGCTGAAGGCAGTGCTGGCGACCAGCCCCGAGTCGGGGGCCCTCCAGTGTCTGCAGAGAGCCTGCGATGCAGAGAGCGCTCTGCTGACCACCGTCACCTTCGGACGGCTGGACTTCGGAGAGACCTCGGTGCTGGACACCTTCTACGATGCAGGTTTGTGTGTGTGTCATTATTATTTCTCACAATCATTTCAGCAGTTGGAGTTGAGTTTTGATCTGCTCCTGGGGTTTTTGAAAAATGCTTTTTGCATGAAGAAATGTTACAATACATGATATTTGTAAAGTTATCAGCAGCCTTAGCCAGGTTAATGAAGATTGAGATTCATAATATATCGGTAATAGGATTTGTCATTGTTTTATTGTGATGATGAACTCACCCAGTATGGGCATGTGGTGAACAGACTGGCAAGATAATGACTCGAACAATCCACGAGGGCGCGCAGGAAAACACGCAGCAACACATACATACCGTTTTTATTTTTTTTACATAGAAATATTCCAAGACTGGAAACTGTATAAGAAAATATATAGACAAACTTATAGGAAAAAAGAATAGTGTACTTTATCTTACAGCATATTATTTATGCAGGCCACATGTTATTTCCTTGTTCTGGTCTGGTGTCCTAACCTTAACCCTACTAACCCCTGCCCTATCCCTCCCTACCTGCCTGCTAGCTCTCCAGGAACACATTGCCTGCCTGCCAGCCAGCCGGTAATGTGACTATCTGGCATTGGTGTATGTGTGTGTGTGCGTGTGCGCACGCACGTGTGTGTGTGTGTGACAGACTGGCCTTGTTGCGTGTGCCGTTGGTATCATGCTGTATTGACCCACTTCCTAGTAACACGTGATGTTTTTGTTATATGGGTCGGCTTACAATATTAATCCTGTCATGGTGATGATGGTGATGATGGTGATAATGGTGGTGATGATGATAATGGTGATGATGATGATGGTGGTGGTGGTGGTGGTGGTGATGATGATGATGATAATGGTGACGATGATGATGATAATGGTGATGATGATGATGATGGTGATGATGATGATAATGGTGATGATGATGATGATAATGGTGATGATGATGATGGTGGTGGTGGTGGTGGTGGTGGTGGTGGTGGTGATGATGATGATAATGGTGACGATGATGATGATAATGGTGATGATGATGATAATGGTGATGATGATGATGATAATGGTGATGATGATGATGATAATGGTGATGATGATGATGACAGTGATGATGATGATGCTATGACACACTGACATGTTGTACTGCGTTCTCTCACGCCCTCGCCCTCTCTAATAAGACTCAAGGAATCGACACGCGTGTGCGGCAGCATGGCTGTGTAAGATGAGCCGCAGACTGCTTTCATTTCTATTTATACCATACCATTATGTTGTCCACACCTCGCCTACAGCTGCTCCCGAGCCGGGTGACCAAACAACAACACCAGGGCTGCCTTCGGTAGGCAGGAAACAGGACAAAACATTTTGCAGCAGAGGATCTACTAATGTTACCTGAACTTGTCCAACAAGAAACACTCATTTTCATTTCCCTTGTCAAAAATGTGGCTACGTTAAAACCAACAGAACACAACTCTGTGGAACGGCAAACCTTGTCAGCACTACCACTATAATACAGACACTACCACTATAATACAGACACTACCACTATAATACATACACTACCGACTACAATACAGACACTACCACTATAATACAGACACTACCACTATAATCAGACACTACCACTATAATACAGACACTACCACTATAATACAGACACTAACACTATAATACATACACCTACCACTACAATACAGACACTACCACTATAATACAGACACTACCACTATAATACAGACACTACCACTATAATACAGACAATACCACTATAATACAGACACTACCACTATAATACAGACACTACCACTATAATACAGACAATACCACTATAATACAGACACTACCACTATAATACAGACACTACCACTATAATACAGACAATACCACTATAATACAGACACTACCACTATAATACAGACACTACCACTATAATACAGACAATACCACTATAATACAGACACTACCACTATAATACAGACACTACCACTATAATACAGACAATACCACTATAATACAGACACTACCACTATAATACAGACACTACCACTATAATACAGACACTACCACTATAATACAGACATTACCACTATAATACAGACACTACCACTATAATACAGACACTGCCACTATAATACAGACACTACCACTATAATACAGACACTACCACTATAATACAGACACTACCACTATAATACAGACAATACCACTATAATACAGACACTACCACTATAATACAGACAATACCACTATAATACAGACACTACCACTATAATATAGACACAACAGTATAATACAGACACTACCACTATAATACAGACACTACCACTATAATACAGACACTACAGTATAATACAGACACTACCACTATAATACAGACACTACCACTATAATACAGACAATACCACTATAATACAGACACTACCACTATAATACAGACACTACCACTATAATACAGACACTACCACTATAATACAGACACTACCACTACAATACAGACAATACCACTATAATACAGACACTACAGTACCACTACAATACAGACACTACCACTACAATACAGACACTACCACTATAATACAGACACTACAGTACCACCACAATACAGACACTACCACTACAATACAGACACTACCACTATAATACAGACACTACCACTATAATACAGACACTACCACTATAATACAGACACTACCACTATAATACAGACAATACCACTATAATACAGACACTACAGTATAATACAGACACTACAGTATAATACAGACACTACCACTATAATACAGACACTACCACTATAATACAGACACTACAGTATAATACAGACACTACCACTATAATACAGACACTACCACTATAATACAGACACTACCACTATAATACAGACAATACCACTATAATACAGACACTACCACTATAATACAGACACTACAGTATAATACAGACACTACAGTATAATACAGACACTACCACTATAATACAGACACTACCACTATAATACAGACACTACCACTATAATACAGACACTACCACTATAATACAGACAATACCACTATAATACAGACACTACAGTATAATACAGACACTACCACTATAATACAGACACTACCACTATAATACAGACACTACCACTATAATACAGACACTACCACTATAATACAGACAATACCACTATAATACAGACACTACAGTATAATACAGACACTACAGTATAATACAGACACTACCACTATAATACAGACACTACCACTATAATACAGACACTACCACTATAATACAGACACTACAGTATAATACAGACACTACCACTATAATACAGACACTACCACTATAATACAGACACTACCACTATAATACAGACACTACCACTATAATACAGACACTACCACTATAATACAGACACTACAGTATAATACAGACACTACAGTATAATACAGACACTACCACTATAATACAGACACTACCACTATAATACAGACACTACAGTATAATACAGACACTACCACTATAATACAGACACTACCACTATAATACAGACACTACCACTATAATACAGACAATACCACTATAATACAGACACTACCACTATAATACAGACACTACCACTATAATACAGACACTTCCACTATAATACAGACACTACCACTACAATACAGACACTACCACTATAATACAGACACTACAGTACCACTACAATACAGACACTACCACTACAATACAGACACTACCACTATAATACAGACACTGCAGTACCACCACAATACAGACACTACCACTACAATACAGACACTACCACTATAATACAGACACTACCACTATAATACAGACACTACCACTATAATACAGACACTACCACTATAATACAGACAATACCACTACAATACAGATATTACCACTACAATACAGACACTACAGTACCACTACAATACAGACACCACCACTACAATACAGACACTACCACTATAATACAGACACTACAGTACCACTACAATACAGACACTACCACTACAATACAGACAGTACCACTATAATACAGACGCTACCACTATAATACAGACGCTACCACTATAATACAGACACTACCACTATAATACAGACACTACCACTATAATACAGACACTACCACTATAATACAGACACTACCACTATAATACAGACACTACCACTAAAATACAGACACTACCACTATAATACAGACACTACCACTCCAATACAGACACTACCACTATAATACAGACACTACCACTACAATACAAACACTACACTACCACTATAATACAGACACTACAGTACCACTACAATACAGACACTACCACTATAATACAGACACTACCACTATAATACAGACACTACCACTATAATACAGACACTACAGTACCACTACAATACAGACACTACCACTACAATACAGACACTACCACTACAATACAGACACTACCACTACAATACAGACACTACCGCTACAATACAGATACTACCAATATAATACAGACACTACCACTACAATACAGACACTACAGTACCACTACAATACAGACACCACAGTACCACTACAATACAGACACTACCGCTACAATACAGACACTACCCCTACAATACAGACACTTCCGCTACAATACAGACACTACCGCTACAATACAGATACTACCGCTACAATACAGACACTACCACTACAATACAGACACTAGCTCTATAATACAGACACTACCACTACAATACAGACACTACCACTACAATATAGACACTACAGTACCACTACAATACAGACACTACCACTACAATACAGACACTACAGTACCACTACAATACAGACACTACCACTACAATACAGACACTGCCGCTACAATACAGACACTACCGCTACAATACAGACACTACAGTACCACTACAATACAGACACCACAGTACCACTACAATACAGACACTACCGCTACAATACAGACACTGCCGCTACAATACAGACACTACCGCTACAATACAGACACTACCGCTACAATACAGACAGTACCACTACAATACAGACACTACCGCTAAAATACAGACACTACCACTACAATACAGACACTACAGTTACACTACAATACAGACACTACCACTACAATACAGACACTACCACTAATACAGACATTACCACTACAATACAGACACTACCGCTACAATACAGACACTACCGCTACAATACAGACACTACCGCTACAATACAGACACTACCGCTACAATACAGATACTACCGCTACAATACAGACACTACCACTGCAATACAGACATTACCACTACAATACAGACACTACACTACCACTACAATACAGACACTACCGCTACAATACAGACACTACCACTACAATACAGACACTACCGCTACAATACAGACACTACCACTATAATACAGACACTACCACTACAATACAGACACTACCACTACAAAACAAACACTACAGTACCACTATAATACAGACACTACAGTACCACTACAATACAGACAGTACCACTACAATACAGACACTACCACTATAATACAGACACTACCACTATAATACAGACACTACCACTATAATACAGACACTACCACTATAATACAGACACTACCACTATAATACAGACACTACCACTACAATACAGACACTACCACTACAATACAGACACTACCACTATAATACAGACACTACAGTACCACTACAATACAGACACTACAGTACCACTACAATACAGACACTACCACTAATACAGACATTACCACTACAATACAGACACTACCGCTACAATACAGACACTACCGCTACAATACAGACACTACCACTGCAATACAGACACTACCACTACAATACAGACACTACCACTACAATACAAACACTACAGTACCACTATAATACAGACACTACAGTACCACTACAATACAGACACTACCACTAATACAGACATTACCACTACAATACAGACACTACCGCTACAATACAGACACTACCACTACAATACAGACACTAGCTCTATAATACAGACACTACATTACCACTACAATACAGACACTACCACTGCAATACAGACACTACCACTACAATACAGACACTACCACTACAATACAGACACTACCACTACAATACAGACACTACCACTACAATACAGACACTACCGCTACAATACAGACACTACCACTACAATACAGACACTACCGCTACAATTCAGACACTACCACTACAATACAGACACTACCACTACAATACAAACACTACAGTACCACTACAATACAGACACTACAGTACCACTACAATACAGACACTACCACTACAATACAGACACTACCGCTACAATACAGACACTACCGCTACAATACAGACACTACCACTACAATACAGACACTAGCTCTATAATACAGACACTACCGCTACAATACAGACACTACCGCTACAATACAGACACTACCACTATAATACAGACAGTACCACTACAATACAGACACTACCGCTACAATACAGACACTACCGCTACAATACAGACACTAGCTCTATAATACAGACACTACCACTATAATACAGACACTACCACTATAATACAGACACTACCACTACAATACAGACACTACCACTACAATACAAACACTACAGTACCACTGTAATACAGACACTACAGTACCACTACAATACAGACACTACCACTAATACAGACATTACCACTACAATACAGACACTACCGCTACAATACAGACACTACCACTACAATACAGACACTAGCTCTATAATACAGACACTACATTACCACTACAATACAGACACTACCACTGCAATACAGACACTACCACTACAATACAGACACTACCACTACAATACAGACACTACCACTACAATACAGACACTACCACTACAATACAGACACTACCGCTACAATACAGACACTACCACTACAATACAGACACTACCGCTACAATTCAGACACTACCACTACAATACAGACACTACCACTACAATACAGACACTACCACTACAATACAAACACTACAGTACCACTACAATACAGACACTAGAGTACCACTACAATACAGACACTACCACTACAATACAGACACTACCGCTACAATACAGACACTACCGCTACAATACAGACACTACCACTACAATACAGACACTAGCTCTATAATACAGACACTACCGCTACAATACAGACACTACCGCTACAATACAGACACTACCACTATAATACAGACAGTACCACTACAATACAGACACTACCGCTACAATACAGACACTACCGCTACAATACAGACACTACCACTATAATACAGACAGTACCACTACAATACAGACACTACCGCTACAATACAGACACTACCGCTACAATACAGACACTAGCTCTATAATACAGACACTACCACTACAATACAGCTATTGTTGAAGACATAATATGTTTCCCTGAACCCTAACCCTCCTCTCTCTATCCTCTCTCTCTCTCTCTCCAGACATAGCGGTAGTTGATATGAGTGACGTGTTCCGTCAGCCCTCGTTGTTTTACCATCTGGGTGTCAGAGAGAGCTTCGACATGGCCAACAATGTCATCCTGTACCATGACACTGACCCCGACACCGCTCTGTCACTGAAGGTACACACACAAACACAGCGGAATCCAAGCTGGGTAGATACAGGTGCCATATTTCAATTGGAGCATCCTGTTGCTGCAGAAAGGCAAAGACTTCTAAAACTTGTAATTTCCACTTTAAAATATCAGACTTTATTTGCCCTACCTGAAAAATGTATCAACCCCTACAAAAAAATAATGGTTCAGAAGGAGATTATTTTCTTGCTGTGTGAAACTGGCTCAAATTAAGATATGGCACCTGTAGGGTGAGGGAGGCGTTGGCTGTGAGGTCATAGATGGCATTCCATCCTCTGAACAACGTAGCGCACTGGGTTTATTTACAGCCCAATGTGTGTTTTTTGTCTGTGTGTTTGTCTGTGTGTGTGTCTGTTGTTCGTTGTTCTGCTGCGTGTGTGTGCTTTAGCCACAGTTGAAGTGGACTAGGTGTCTGGCAGCTATTTCCACAGTGATAAAAAGGAATGTTGTTGTAACTGAAGTAAGTGTGGGGACCCTTAATGCCAAACAGCACAACTCAACAGATAGACTGCACACTACTACAACACACTAACTCTCTCAACTTCACAACTCTCCTCAATTTTATTCTTACAAGTATTTCTCTCTTTTGTAGGACATGGTGGCACAGAAAAACACTGTAAGTATCTGCATGAGTACTAAAATACTTCATCTTTAGCCTCTGAACTTTCGCTCTATCTCTGTGTTGTTGTGTTGTTCACTCTGTGTCTGTGGGGAAGGCGTCTAGAACACAGACATTAGGGTTCCCCTGGGTTCAGCTCCCTCCAGAGTACAGAGGCTCTGGATTACGCAACAAAGTAGGTACTTCTGCAAATTACCCTGGGAGTCCCCTCCGGTCTAACACATGCATTTGGCAGAGTCTCTAGCACCTTAACCTTTGACCCTGCTCACCTTAACCTCCGACCCTGCTCACCTTAACTCTAACCTCTGACCCAGCTCACCTTTACTCTAACCTTTGACCCTGCTCACCTTAACTCTAACCTTTGACCCTGCTCACCCTAACCTCTGACCCTGCTCGCCTTAACCTCTGACCTTGCTCACCAGAGTCTGTGTGTGTGTGTGTGACCTTACTCACCTCACCTTAGTATGTGCCCCTTAGAAGTGTGTTGGGATGAGAAGGCATGATGACCGTCAGTGTGTGTGTGTGAAGTGTATACCAGAGATATTTATCTCATTCTAAATACATGGCTCCGGAGTATTGTGTTGCACTCTATGAGAGAGTAGTTTATGTGTTTGGGACACAAATACCTGCTTCCTGATTTCAGTGCTGTTGGACTGACTTGTTGTGAACATATTCAGAGAAGTGTGTGTGTGTGTGTGTGTGTGTGTGTGTGTGTGTGTGTGTGTGTGTGTGTGTGTGTGTGTGTGTGTGTGTGTGTGTGGTGTGTGTGTGTGTGTGTGTGTGTGTGTGTGTGTGTGTGTGTGTGTGTGTGTGTGTGTGTGTGTGTGTGGTGTGTGTGTGATATAGACTGCAAGGCTCTCAATAAACCCCAGATTAAATTTGACTCCCATCCAAACAGCTACCCGACCTCCAATACACACATAGCATCTGAACTTCAACCTTTATGGTGACGATGTGGCGGAGCACGGCCATGTGACTGCCATCACTGTGGAATCATGGGATATGACCTGCTCTCAAGAGTGTTAACGAGGCTAACAGTTGACGACCAAATCAACCTTTCTCGAAAAACTGATATTCATTTCAACAAGACTAACCTGTTTAAATAAAGGTTAAGTAAAAACATGGACCTCCAAATCTACTGACCCCCTTTCTTCCCCTTTCTATATCTCTATCTCTCCCTACCCCCCCTCCTATATCTCTATCTCTCCCTACCCCCCTCCTATATCTCTATCTCTCCCTTTCTATATCTCTCCCTACCCCCCTCCTATATCTCTATCTCTCCCTTTCTATATCTCTATCTCTCCCTACCCCCCTCCTATATCTCTATCTCTCCCTTTCTATATCTCTCCCTACCCCCCTCCTATATCTCTATCTCTCCCTTTCTATATCTCCCTACCCCCCCTCCTATATCTCTCTCTCCCTACCCCCCCTGTCTCCCTATGCCCCCCTCCTTCCCTCTCTCTCCCTACCCCCCCTGTCTCCCTATGCCCCCCTCCTTCCCTTTCTCTCTTTCTGTCTCCAGGCGTCCAGTGGTAACTACTACTTCATCCCCTATGTGCTGACTCCTAACCATGAGTATATGTGTTGTGAGAGTGATGCCCAGAGGAGGGCCAGTGAATACATGCAGCCCAGCTGGGACAGCCTGCTGAGTCCTCTCTGTCTGCCACTCACCGACCGCTTCACCTCACTGCTCAAGGACATCCACGTCACCTCCTGGTAACACACACACACACACACACACACACACACACACACACACACACACACACACACACACACACACACACACACACACACACGAGAGAGAGAGACACAGGCACAGGCACAGAGACAGACATGCATGCACGCGCATAAACACACACACACACACTATTAAACATGATGGATAGAAGGGCTACTGACCCAAGTTGAACTGGAAATGTAACATAAGACCAAGAGAGAATCCACGCTGGTCTCAGCGCTGGGGTAGAATAGTCTCAGGGCTGGGGTAGAAGAGTCTCAGGGCTGGGGTAGAAGAGTCTCAGGGCTGGGGTAGAAGAGTCTCAGGGCTGGGGTAGAAGAGTCTCAGGGCTGGGGTAGAAGAGTCTCAGGGCTGGGGTAGAAGCGTCTCAGGGCTGGGGTAGAAGAGACTCAGGGCTGGGGTAGAAGAGTCTCAGGGCTGGGGTAGAAGAGACTCAGGGCTGGGGTAGAAGAGTCTCAGGGCTGAGGTAGAAGAGACTCAGGGCTGGGGTAGAAGAGTCTCAGGGCTGAGGTAGAAGAGACTCAGGGCTGGGGTAGAAGAGACTCAGGGCTGGGGTAGAAGAGTCTCAGGGCTGGGGTAGAAGAGTCTCAGGGCTGAGGTAGAAGAGACTCGGGGCTGGGGTAGAAGAGACTCGGGGCTGGGGTAGAAGAGACTCGGGGCTGGGGTAGAAGAGACTCAGGGCTGGGGTAGAAGAGTCTCAGGGCTGGGGTAGAAGAGTCTCAGGGCTGAGGTAGAAGAGACTCAGGGCTGGGGTAGAAGAGTCTCAGGGCTGGGGTAGAAGAGACTCAGGGCTGGGGTAGAAGAGTCTCAGGGCTGAGGTAGAAGAGACTCAGGGCTGGGGTAGAAGAGTCTCAGGGCTGGGGTAGAATAGTCTCAGGGCTGAGGTAGAAGAGTCTCAGGGCTGGGGTAGAAGAGTCTCAGGGCTGGGGTAGAAGAGTCTCAGGGCTGGGGTAGAAGAGACTCAGGGCTGGGGTAGAAGAGTCTCGGGGCTGGGGTAGAAGAGTCTCAGGGCTGGGGTAGAAGAGTCTCAGGGCTGGGGTAGAAGAGTCTCAGGGCTGGGGTAGAAGAGTCTCAGGGCTGGGGTAGAAGAGTCTCAGGGCTGGGGTAGAAGAGACTCAGGGCTGGGGTAGAAGAGACTCAGGGCTGGGGTAGAAGAGTCTCAGGGCTGGGGTAGAAGAGTCTCAGGGCTGGGGAGGACAGGAGCAGCATTTACATTTACATTTTAGTCATTTAGCAGACGCTTTTATCCAGAGCGACTTACAGTAGTGAATGCATACATTTCATACAATTTCATACATGTATTTTTTTGCTGGCCCCCTGTGGGAATCGAACCCACAACCCTGGCGTTGCAAACACCATGCTCTACCAACTGAGCTACAGGGAAGGCTGTAGCACTGGAGGCAGGGCAGGAGATGGGCCAGAGGTGGGTGGGGGCATCATCTGACTGGTAGGAGAGGTGGGGCATTACAGAAATCAAGTCTCTCCCCCCTCTTTCGCTCTCCCCCCTCTCCCCTGCTCTCTCTCTAACCCCCTCTCTCACCTCTCTCTCTCCCCTGTCTCCCCCCCTGCTCTCCCTCTTTCCTCTCTCTCTTTCCTCTCTCTCCCCCCCTCTCTCACCTGTCTCTCCCCCGTATCCCCCTGCTCTCACTCTCTCCTCTCTCTCTACCCCTCTCTCCCCTGCTCTCTCTCTAACCCCCCTCTCTCACCTCTCTCTCTCTCCCCCGTCTCCCCCCCTGCTCCCCCTCTCTCCCCTCTCTCTCCCCTGCTCTCTCTCTAACCCCCCTCTCTCACCTCTCTCTCTCTCCCCCGTCTCCCCCCCTGCTCCCCCTCTCTCCCCTCTCTCTCCCCTGCTCTCTCTCTCTCCCCTCTCTCTCCCCTGTCTCCCCTCTTCTCTCCCCCCTCTCTCCCTCTATCTCCCCTGCTCTCTCTCTAACCCCCTCTCTCACCTCGCTCTCTCCCCATCTCTCCCTCTCTCCCCTCTCTCCCCGTCTCCCCCCCCCTCCTCTCTCTCTCCCCTCTCTCCCCTGCTCTCTCTCTAACCCCCTCTCTCACCTCTCTCTCTCCCCCGTCTCCCCCCTGCTCTCTCTCTAACCCCCCTCTCCCCCCTCTCCCCTCTCTCTCCCCCGTCTCCCCCCCTCCCCCCCTCTCTCCTCTCTCTCCCCCTCTCTCCCCTCTCTCCCCTGCTCTCTCTCTAACCCCCTCTCTCACCTCTCTCTCTCCCCCATCTCCCCCCCTGCTCTCTCTCTGTAGTGCCTCATTTAAGGACACTCTGCTGAATGACATCAGGAAGGCCCGTGATAAGTACCAGGGGGAGGAGCTAGCCAAGGAGCTGTCTCGTATTAAACTCCGCATCGACAACACAGAGGTCCTAACACAGGACATCGTCATGAACCTGCTGTTCTCATACAGAGACATACAGGACTATGATGCCATGGTGAAACTGGTCCAGACTCTGGAGATGCTGCCTACCTGTGACCTGGCCACACAGCCCATGATACAGTTCCACTATGCTTTCGCTCTCAACAGGTAACACACGCACACACACACACACACACACACACTCCTTGTAGTGTCTGAACCTCTGTGTAGATAGGTAGGTCTGTAATATGGTGTGTGGCTGCTCCAGAATGTTTCATGATTAAAGTCATTATTATCACTATTGTCATTTTTCACACACACAGACACGCACATGCATACACGTACACACACACGGCTCGTGAGCCTGAAAGGGGAACCGAAGCACTAGGTTCTAGACCGCCAAGTAACTGTAACTGTAAATCACCATGCTTTTGTTTTTATTACGTCACTGACTAGACAGAAGCATTTTGGAATTGTGATTTATAATGGCCTGTAAAGCTCGTTGCTCAGGTGGTTTGCAGGTCATTTAAACAATTTTGTAAACTCTTTTGGATCTTGTTTTTCACAGCAGGCCTACTGATCTCTGCCTGTCTGCTGCGTCCTGTCAGTACAACAATGTGTCTTCATCATCACCACCAAATGTGATCACAGCATTGCGCTCTCTCTCGTTTCAAACATTTTGGCCTAGCTGTATTTTACATTCAGCAAGCAAGAGCAAGTTTGCTTCTGTCATCGAATAGGCTAACAGTAAAAAAAACAAGTGACCAAGAAGTTCTAGACTCATTTTTCCTGGGACTCAACAAGTATTTAGGAACAGCTGAAAGGCCAGCGGAGGTGTGTTATTGTGCAGGAGAACAGTGAAGATAGATAGTTTAAAGATGTACCTATTTAGAAGCTCACTAGATATGGGGTCCACCATCCACAGGCAAGAGCCAGTTAAAGGCCTATGCATACATAGCCTTCTGTAGCCTACTGCAATAATAAAAGTGACCATTGTTTACTTTGAAGTTTAACAAGGCTTAGCTATGTTGCACAATGGACACCAAGGGTTCAATGCAAATACAGCTTTAGCGTGTGTTGACTTTCTTATTTTTAACCAGAGAGCGAACTCTTGTGTATATAGGAGGAACAGCCCGGGGGACAGAGAGCAGGCTCTAGGTGTGATGTTACAGGTGTTACGGTCATGTGACCACCCGGCTCCAGACATGTTCTGCCTGTGTGGACGGATCTACAAGGACATCTTTCTCGACTCTGACTGTAAAGACACCAAGAACAGAGACAACGCCATCCAGTGGTGAGACAAACACACCAAGAAACACTTAACGCATCCACAAGTTTAGCAGGACTGAAGCCCAGGGGCCCAGTGAGCAGACAGGCGGCCCATGATGCACTGTCTCCAAGAAGGGGGCCAAGTAGGTTGTAAATGGTCAAAATAAAATTCCTCTTCCTCTCCCCCGTCTGTCTTTCTCTCTCTAGGTACAGAAAAGGTTTTGAGCTCCAGCCAACTCTTTACTCTGGTATCAATCTGGCTATTCTGCTCATTGTTGCTGGACAACAGTTTGAGAGTTCCATCGAGCTGAGGAAGATTGGTAAGAACTCTACAACCCTTAAATCCTGCACTTAACCCCTACACCACTGGGGTTCTTCAGGGATCAATACTCACTTCCCTGTTGTTTAGACTCGCTCTCTCCATCTCTCTTTCTTTCTTTCTCTCTCTATCTCTTACTCACTCTCTCAAGTTCAGTTCAAGGGGCTTTATTGGCATGGGAAACATGTTTACATTGCCAAAGCAAGTGAAATAGATAATAAATAAAAGTGAAATAAACAATATAAAAAACTCTCTCTCTCCCCCTCCCAGGTGTAAGGTTAAACAGTCTACTGGGTCGTAAGGGCTCGTTAGAGAAGATGAATAACTACTGGGATGTTGGTCAGTTCTTCACCGTTAGTATGTTGGCTAACGACATCCCTAAAGCTACGCAGGCCGCAGAGAAACTCTTCAAACTCAAACCACCCATCTGGTAAACACACACACACACTCCCTCCCTCTACCTCTCGGTCTCTCCCTCTTTGTCTTTCTCCCACTCCCTCCCTCTACCTCTCTCTCTCTCCCTCTTTGTCTTTCTCCCACTCCCTCCCTCTACCTCTCTCTCTCTCCCTCTTTGTCTTTCTCCCTCTCCATCCCTCTACCTCTCTCTCTCTCCCTCTTTGTCTTTCTCCCACTCCCTCCCTCTACCTCTCTCTCTCTCCCTCTTTGTCTTTCTCCCTCTCCATCCCTCTACCTCTCTCTCTCTCCCTCTTTGTCTTTCTCCCTCTCCATCCCTCTACCTCTCTCTCTCCCTCTTTGTCTTTCTCCCACTCCCTCCCTCTACCCCCCTTCTCTCCCTCTTTGTCTTTCTCCCACTCCCTCCCTCTACCCCCCTTCTCTCCCTCTTTGTCTTTCTCCCACTCCCTCCCTCTACCTCTCTCTCTCTCCCTCTTTGTCTTTCTCCCACTCCCTCCCTCTACCTCTCTTTCTCTCCCTCTTTGTCTTTCTCCCACTCCCTCCCTCTACCTCTCGTTCTCTCCCTCTTTGTCTTTCTCCCTCTCCATCCTCTACCCCCCTTCTCTCCCTCTTTGTCTTTCTCCCTCTCCATCCCTCTTCCTCTCTTTCTCTCCCTCTTTGTCTTTCTCCCACTCCCTCCCTCTACCTCTCTCTCTCTCCCTCTTTGTCTTTCTCCCTCTCCATCCCTCTTCCTCTCTTTCTCTCCCTCTTTGTCTTTCTCCCTCTCCATCCCTCTTCCTCTCTTTCTCTCCCTCTTTGTCTTTCTCCCACTCCCTCCCTCTACCCCCCTTCTCTCCCTCTTTGTCTTTCTCCCTCTCCATCCCTCTTCCTCTCTTTCTCTCCCTCTTTGTCTTTCTCCCTCTCCATCCCTCTACCTCTCTTTCTCTCCCTCTTTGTCTTTCTCCCTCTCCATCCCTCTTCCTCTCTTTCTATCCCTCTTTGTCTTTCTCCCTCTCCATCCCTCTATTTATTTTTCTGCTGAAAAAAGTCAGCGAGCGGAGAGCCATCCTCTACAAGGTGTGGGTGTGTGTTAGTTGTGTGTTTATAGTCAAATATTTTTAAAAGAAGGTCCATTTATTGTATTCATAACATCTCTCTCTCCTAGGTACTTGCGGTCTGTGGTTCAGAACCTGCAGTTGATCCAGAGATTTAAGAAGACAACAGTAGAACACTCTCCCCAGAGAGAGAGGCTCAACTTCTGGATGGACATCATTGTAGAGGCCACTAGAGGAAAAAGCAATGGACTGCGCTTCCCGGTACACATACACATATATATACACACACACACACACACACACACACACACACACACACACACACACACACACACACACACACACACACACACACACACACACACACACACACACACACACACACACACACACACACACACACACACACACACACACACACACACACACACACACACACACACACTCATCCCCAACCTTTTCTCTCACTGTGTGTGTGTAGGTGTTGATCCTAGAGCCTACTAAGGTCTACCAGCCCTCATATGTTTCCATCAACAGCGAAGCGGAGGAGAAGAATGTGTCCATCTGGCACGTCTCCCCTGCTGAAACGGTCAGAACTCCTCTCCTCCTACCCTCTCCCTCTTCTCCTCTCCTGATCCTCCTCTACACTCCTCCTACCCTCTCCCTCTTCTCCTCTCCTGATCCTCCTCTCCTCCTACCCTCTCCCTCTTCTCCTCTCCTGATCCTCCTCTACACCTCTCCTACCCTCTCCCTCTTCTCCTCTCCTGATCCACCTCTCCTCTCCTCCTACCCTCTCCCTCTTCTCCTCTCCTGATCCTCCTCTACACTCCTCCTACCCTCTCCCTCTTCTCCTCTCCTGATCCTCCTCTCCTCCTACCCTCTCCCTCTTCTCCTCTCCTGATCCTCCTCTACACCTCTCCTACCCTCTCCCTCTTCTCCTCTCCTGATCCACCTCTCCTCTCCTCCTACCCTCTCCCTCTTCTCCTCTCCTGATCCTCCTCTCCTCTCCTCCTACCCTCTCCCTCTTCTCCTCTCCTGATCCTCCTCTCCTCTCCTCCTACCCTCTCCCTCTTCTCCTCTCCTGATCCTCCTCTCCTCTCCTCCTACCCTCTCCCTCTTCTCCTCTCCTGATCCTCCTCTCCTCTCCTCCTACCCTCTCCCTCTTCTCCTCTCCTGATCCTCCTCTACACTCCTCCTCTATCCCGTGTGTTTACCCACCTCGACCTCTGACCTCTCTGTCCATGTCTAGAAAGGGATCCATGAGTGGAACTTCACTGCAACATCCATCAAAGGAATCAGGTATGTGTGTTTATGGTTTTCATGTTCTTGCTCATGTTAACATTAGTGTTTGTATGTGGCATGCTTTAAAAACAACCCTCCCCTTCCTGTCTCCCCATTCCTCTCTCCTCAGTATCTCTAAGTTTGATGAGCGCTGTTGTTTCCTGTATGTTCACGACAACTCAGACGACTTCCAGATCTACTTCTCTACTGAAGACCAGTGTGGCCGGTCAGGATCACACCCCAGTCCCATTCTCACTGACAGACATCGTTCATTCAGCTCCGGTACGTCTTGTTTCTATGTCTGTTGTATTGACACTTTCTGTGGTCTGCGTGTAGGTTCTGTTCCATGGTGAAGGAGATGATTTCTGATGGAACAGGAAATGCAGTGGAGCTGGAGGGAGATGGAGACGGAGACACCCTGGAGGTCAGTGTTTATATTCAGGAATATGTGTTCCACAAGGATCTGTGCTTATGGTTCAGTACAAGTGAGTGCATAGGTGTGTGTTTATGTATATGTTTTTGCACGTGTGTGTTGCAGTACGAGTATGACATTAACGAGAAGGCGGACCGTGTGGTGCTGGGCCGGGGGACCTATGGAGTGGTGTACGCTGGGAGAGACATGAGCAACCAGGTCCGC
Organism: Salmo salar; assembly: GCF_965601325.2. Lineage (NCBI taxonomy): Eukaryota > Metazoa > Chordata > Actinopteri > Salmoniformes > Salmonidae > Salmo > Salmo salar. The sequence continues at coordinate 73,686,535 of NC_138309.1, read as the reverse complement.
ATCGCCATTAAAGAGATACCAGAGAGAGACAGCAGGTCAGTGGGTGTGTTCAGCCAGGTCATCGTGATACAAGTCAGTATTCAACATCCATCCATGTCTGAGGACGTCGGGAGATGACGTAGAAACCGGACACTAGAGGCAACAGTGAGAGCTGTTACCTTCAAGTCGGTTTGGGTTTTGCTAGGGTGTTGTGGACGGGGATAGGAGATGGGTAGAAGCATCTGCCTCTGACTACAAAGGTTGTAAGTTTGAATCCAGTGCTATAAAGTTGTTTTTGTTTGTTTCAAAGCTATCCCAAACCTTAACACTTACCTTAACCATTTGCAGTTAATGGCTAACCTTAAGATTTCAGACATAATGCCTAAAATTAACCCTAGCCTTAAATATTCTGAGTTAATGCTAAACTTAACCTGAAACACTTTGTAATTTGACATTTGCAACAACTTCCAAATTTGACGTTTGAGAAACATGGATGAAGTTCTAATTCTGACGTGAGACTGTGAGAGCTAGTTAGTGTGTGTACATGTCCGTAACCCTCTTCTCTGTGTGTGTTAGGTACTCCCAACCCCTTCATGAGGAGATAGCGCTGCATAAGTACCTGAAACACAGGAACATTGTTCAGTACCTGGGCTCAGTCTCAGAGGACGGATACATCAAGATCTTCATGGAGCAAGTCCCTGGAGGTGTCTGTCTGTCTGTCTGTCTGTCTGTCTGTCTGTCTGTCTGTCTGTCTGTCTGTCTGTCTGTCTGTCTGTCTGTCTGTCTGTCTGTCTGTCTGTCTGTCTGTCTGTCTGTCTGTCTGTCTGTCTGTCTGTCTGTCACCTAACCGGTATGTGCAGGCAGTTTTTATGAGTTGCTGCTCTCTAAGTGTGTGTGTATAACAGGCAGTCTGTCAGCGTTGCTGCGGTCAAAGTGGGGTCCGTTGAAGGAGGCAACCATCATCTTCTACACACGGCAGATCCTGGAGGGACTCCGCTATCTCCACGAGAACCAGATAGTACACCGTGACATCAAGGTAACCTCACACGGAACCCAAACCGGCTGCGCGCGTGCACCATCGTGCATAAATGTATTTTGTCCCCCCACACCAACACAATCACGACACGCAGGTTAAAATATCAAAACAAACTCTGAACCAATTATATTAATTTGGGGACAGGTCGAAAAGCATTAAACATTTATGGCAATTTAGCCAGCTAGCTTGCACTTGCTAGCTAATTTGTCCTATTTAGCTAGCTTACTGTTGCTAGCTAATTTATCCTGGGATATAAACATTGAGTTGTTATTTTACCTGAATGCACAAGGTCCTCTACTCCGCCAATTAATCCTCACATAAAACGGTCAACCGAATCGTTTCTAATCATCTCTCTTCCAGGCTTTTTCTTCTCTTGACTTTATATTGCGATTGGCAACTTTCATAAATTAGGTGCATTACCGCCACTGACCTCGTTCGTCTTTCAGTCACCCACGTGGGTATAACCAATGAGGAGATGGCACGTGGGTATCTGCTTCTATAAGCCAATGAGGAGATGGGAGAGGCAGGACTTACAGCGCGATCTGCGTGACAAATGGAACTGACTTCTATTTTAGCCCTTGGCAATGCAGACGCTCGTTGGCGCGCGCAAGCAGTGTGGGTGCAATAATTTAGGCTAAGATTTTCTGGATCTCTATGTTTTTGGTTGGATAGGTTTCTCAATGTCTTTTTTAGGTTTTTGCATTCTTCATCAAACCATTTGTCATTGTTGTTAATTTTCTTAGGTTGTCTGCTTGACATTTTTAGATTTGATTGGGAAGCTGAGGTAAAATATACTGTTTAGGTTTTCACTATTACAATGAAACATTTTGTCCAGGAGATTGTCTAGAAGGGATTACATTTGTTGTTGCCTAATAGTTTTTTGGTAGATTTCCACACTACTTTCCTTCCTTCTATAGCATTTCTAAATATTATTCAGTTCCTTTGGCTTTGATGCCTCATGATTGAGCATATCTCTCTCTCTTTCTCTCTCTCGCTGCCTCTCTCTCTCTTTCTCTCTCTCGCTGTCTCTCTCTCTCTCTCTCTCTCTCTCTCTCTCTCAGGGGGATAATGTATTAGTTAATACCTACAGTGGAGTTCTGAAGATATCAGACTTTGGGACGTCCAAAAGGCTTGCGGGGGTCAACCCCTGTACCGAGACCTTCACTGGTATGACACACACACAATATTGTTTTCTGTGGCAACTCCTCTGCAACCTGGTATATTTTCTGAACTGTTGTTGAATATCTCTTACAAATAAACTGTTTATTTTAAACTCCAAATATCCTAAACGTTGTCAGTAGTAGTAACTTGAAAGTATCCAACATCTAACGTTCAGTCCAGTCAGTCCACGGCTGTCTAGTCTTGCCTGGATCTCAAAATGTCAAATGACCCTCGAAATGTCAAGAGCCACTATCAGCCTCTATAGAAACACACTCATACACACATTGACAGCTGGCTGCTCCTCATTCTCTCTATCTCACATGCATGCGCCCACGCACAAACAACACACACACACATCCAAGTTTTAGTTTGGTTGTTGCCATGACGCGTCGCTCCGTGGAGTGGATGAAATCTCTCAGGATACAGATGATCTGTCCTAGACACGCACACACACACACACACACACACACACACACACACACACACACACACACACACACACACACACACACACACACACACACACACACACACACACACACACACACACACACACACACACACAGAGAGAGAGAGAGATGTTAGTTAATTAGCCAGAGGGGGTTAGGGACTACGAGTGTGTTTCTCTTTCATTACTCTCATCTATCCCTCATCTATCCCTCATCTATCCCTCATCTATCCCTCTTTCATTACTCTCTCGTCATCTATCCCTCATCTATCCCTCTTTCATTACTCTCATCTATCCCTCATCTATCCCTCTTTCATTACTCTCATCTATCCCTCATCTATCCCTCTTTCATTACTCTCATCTATCCCTCATCTATCCCTCTTTCATTACTCTCATCTATCCCTCATCTATCCCTCTTTCATTACTCTCATCTATCCCTCATCTATCCCTCTTTCATTACTCTCATCTATCCCTCATCTATCCCTCTTTCATTACTCTCATCTATCCCTCATCTATCCCTCTTTCATTACTCTCATCTATCCCTCTTTCATTACTCTCATCTATCCCTCATCTATCCCTCTTTCATTACTCTCTCGTCATCTATCCCTAATTATTTGTCCTTTACTTTCCACTCTCTTATCTCGTCTTTCTCTCTCTCCCTCTCTGATCAACACCTCTCTCCCTCTTTCTCTCTCACCCTCTTTCTCTCTCTCCCTCTTTCTCTCTCTCTCTCCCTCTCTGACCAACACCTCTCTCCCTTTTTCTCTCTCTCCCTCTCTGACCAACACCTCTCTCCCTACACATGAGTTTGTTATCAACATGGAATGTTGTTATGAATGTGTGTGTGTTGTGTCCTACCTAGGCACCCTGCAGTACATGGCTCCAGAGATCATAGACAAGGGTCCTCGGGGTTACGGGGCTCCAGCTGACATCTGGTCTCTGGGCTGCACCATCATAGAGATGGCTACTGGGAAACCCCCCTTCCACGAGCTGGGAGAGCCTCAGGCTGCCATGTTTAAGGTGGGTGTGTGTGTTTGGTTTGATGTGCTCCAAGACTCATTATGTGACTGGTTCAAACCTGTGTCTCCTGCATGTTATAAGACTTTGTTAGCCAGCTGAGCTAAAGCCTGAAGTGAAGGCATCAAGTGAACGTGATTCATCAGACCACCTGTTACAGTGTTTGTGTGCGTGCGTGTGTGTGTAGGTGGGGATGTTTAAGATCCACCCAGAGATCCCAGAGTCGTTGTCGTTGGAGGCCAAGTCGTTTATCCTGCGTTGTTTTGAGCCTGACCCTAATAAGAGGGCTACCGCCTCAGACCTGCTCAAAGATATCTTCGTACGACACAATGTCAAGGGAAAGAAGAGCAAGATCGCCTTCAAGCCATCAGGTAGGGCTGTTCAGCATTGGGTG